>NC_045969.1:34382202-34410202 GCF_010909765.2 Amblyraja radiata | reverse complement strand
ATAGGCCCCGCGGTTGGAACTTCGATCCCCGGCAATGGGATCACAAGCTCTGGGGTTAAAGTCCTGCAGACTCCCACGGCTTGGAGCGCCCGTCGGTCTCCAGGAAAGGCCGCCAACCCCACGATGTTAAGCCACAGTGGGGATGGAGATACGATGTGGAAAAAAATCGCATCTCCGTCGAGGTAAGAGATTGAAAAACAATTTCCCCCAACCAACACCTCCCCTACACCCACTCCCCCATAAAACAAACCAAGGAACACTAAAACATACTTTTTAACATACTAAAAATAACAAAAAGAAGAAAGGACAGACAGACTGTTGGCGAGGCAGCCACTGCTGGTTCATCCATCTTTCAATCTGTCATTCTAAATCTCAATTCTACCACACTTTCTGTCCCATTGGTCCACACTACTCCCTCTGTACTTTGGACATTGTTTATGAATGGATTCACAATGCACTCTCCTCCCATCTTGCATTCAGCTGTCAGTGGCAATCAGTCTGGTTGGTAGCACCATCTTGGTTCATTATATCTAACAATGGTAATAACATTTAATGCACTTTTAGTTGCCTAGACTTTCTTTTTAGTTTTTCCATAGTCCACCTCCTAGAGCAAAGGGGAAGGATAGACACTTTCAGGGATATTTGTTCCAATATCATAAGACTCTCCCATTTGGTCCTGATTTAAACAGAGAGCTGGCTGTGTTTAATAAATTTTACTGCACATGTAAAAGATTGATAATTTCTTAACCCTGACTTTTCAGTTTAGTTCAGTTTAGCTTAGCTTGTTATTTTCACGTGTACCGAGGTACAGTGAAATGTTTTTGTTTGCATGCTATCCAGACAAAGAAAAGGCTATACATGAACACAATCAAGCCGTCCACAGTGCACTGATAAAGAATAAAGGGTACAACATTCGGTGCAAGATATCAACAGGTCTGAAAGGAAATGAAAGCGAGCATTGCTAGTGTAAGATAAGCTGCTGTTGAAGTAAAGATTTAAAAAAGAACGATTGTAATGGATGATAGCAGATCCTCTTCTAGGACCGCACGCAAAGAGTCGTCATGTCAAGGCGCCATCTTGCTCACGCTCTGCCCTACCATTTTCAAAACAAAATTCCACCAAGCTAAAGGATATTAATAATGTTTAGATTATTATTTGTAAATGTTGTTTTAATCTTTGCAGTTAATTGGAATGTTGCTGGCCTGCTGTTTGTCCCGATTTATCACTGCAAACCAGTATGAAATGGTGTAAAACATGCAAGGAAAAGGTGGGTTCTTTTTGCAAGTAAAATTTATAGATATTTTGGGTGATGTAACATTCCTGCCCATGATAATTAAATACTGGTCTCATTAATGCATCAATAAGCTAAGAGAGGGAGCGGGGGAACCTCGACAATAAATGCTAGTGAGCTTATGCAAATATTCTCAAAAAAACCCTCACATTTTCTAACAACTTGTTTTCTTTTGCAGGAGACATGATCTAATTAGTCAGTTTATGTAGGATTTGTAGAAGACCAGCCGGCATCCTCAAGCAGAATATTTTTTCTATTATTTGTGGTGCACTGTTTTTTTCGCATCGAGCTGTGCAATAAAGGGCACTTTCTTTTTACCTTGAACATCAAAGCTTTTAAGATGCTGGAGATTGCTGTAGTTTATTTACTTGGTTAACTTAATGGGATTCATACTATGATATAGCAGGTACCATATTTGCTTTCTGTGGCTCTGCATGTGGAAACATGAGTTTTATGGGGATGCGGTATGCAGGTGGGTCGAGGCTGTTCAGCAGTGTCACTGGAATTTCTAATTTATTTATAGTGACAAATATTGATGACTCTTTCTCGTAGATATTCAGGTTTTGATTTAATTCATACACTACTGTTGTTCTGCCATGTGGGCTTAGAAATGGGGAAAAATGGATTACTGAGGGAAATAATATAATAGTACTGTAGGGCTTGAAGGGAAAGGTAATTGTGATTTCCCTGAATCTAAACTACAATTCAAGTTTTGTAATTAAGGTGTCATTAAACATTACTGCTCATGGCACTATATGTGGTCTCCTGCCCTTTGTAAAGTGTAGTTTTACTGTTTGTTATGTGAACCCAGTAAATAATATTGCTTCTATTTTAAGTATTTGTATGTTATCATTTACACTGTAATGTAAGTAGCAGGCTGTCAATCAACCATTAACTTATTTGTTTTCTTTTCATTGCGAATGTAGCAACTGATGCTCCCACGGAATAGGTTATTTAATAAGATGGGACAGTGTTAAGCAACCCTTAAAAGCATTTCAGAAGTAAATTGTAGTTGAATTTAATGCATTTTAAAACTGCCACTAGCCAGCATGCCAACATGACTGCAACATTGTGAGCTTTTGTGAATTCTGTATTAATAAAAATTGTTAAGTACAACTGTCTTGAGATCTCTTTTTGTGGTTGTCATGCTGTGAACTATATATAATATTAGACTAAGTGGGACCCGTTGGGTCGCATGTTCACACGGGAGGCCTGGTCCCCCAGCGCAATATTCCACCTCTCTACCAATTCCTATATTAGTGGCCAGTGGGGGGGGGCTTTCTGGAGCGCTAGTATGGGTGTTGTGGGTTGAAGGGACTGGTTCCCAGGGGGCTAGTATGGACATTGTGGGCCAAATGGATTCTTGGGGTGGCAGCTCAGTCACTCAAGCCTGATGTGCTGGCAGCTCACTCACGGCTGGTGGGCTAGCAGTTGACACGGCTATTCCTTGAAATTCCATTTCAAGCTGGGTGCAACGCCACCAAATTCAAATGCAGCTTCCTACCATTTCAAGCAGGGTGCAAGGCCACCAAATTCAAGTGCAGTTTCCTACCATTTCAAGCAGGGTGCAAAGCCACCAAATTCAAGTGCAATTTCTTACCACTTCAAGCAGGGTGCAAGGCTACCAAATTCAAGTGCAGTTTCATACCACTTCAAACAGGGTGCAAGGCCACTGAATTTGAGTGCAGTTTCCTACCACTTCAGGCAGGGTGCATGGCCTCCAAATTCAAGTGAAGTTTCCTACCACTTCAAGCAGGGTGCAGGGCCACCAAATCAAGTGCAGTTTCCTACCATTTCAAGCAGGGTGCAAGGCCACCAAACTCATGTGCAGCTTCATACCACTTCAAGTAGGGTGCAGGGCCACCAAATTCAAGTGCAGTTTAATATCACTTCAAGCAGGGTGCAAGGCCACCAAATTCAAGTGCGGTTTCATACCACTTCAAGCAGGGTGCAAGGCCACCAAATTCAAGTGCAGTTTCATACCATTTCAAGCAGGGTGCAAGGCCACCAAATTCAAATACAGTTTCATACCATTTCATGCAGGGTGCAAGGCCACGAAATTCAAATGCAGTTTCATACCATTTCATGCAGGGTGCAAGGCCATCACATTCAAATGCAGTTTCATACCATTTAAAGCAGGGTGAAACCACCATACATCCACACAAAACACCACATAAACGCCACGCTCACAGTTCAGTAGACATTCAGTATGGTCAGTTGATTCACAGCTCAGACAGAGTCGTGACCTCTCCCTCCCCCATCTTGCAGAGACTGAGCCACACCCACACTTCTAGGTTTTATAATCCCTCCCCCTCCCACCGGGAGGAGCGTGGCCTTCATGGCGTGATTGACAGGAGAGAGATTCTCAACATTTTTTAAACATTAATAACAATTTTAATTTTCATTGATGGGAAGAATCCTCTGCACCTGATGAGCGAAGTGGGACTGAGTAAGATGGCCAAAAATCACAGCCGTAAGTGGTAGAGTTTTATCTAAAATCAATATACAGTGCAAACAGGAAGTTGTCTTTTAATCATTTGCATTTCAAAATCAACCACCACCAACCACTTGCTGAGCCTTATTTCAAAACCAACCACCACCAACCATTTGCTGAGCCTTATTTCAAAACCAACCACCACCAACCATTTGCTGTGCTTTATTTCAAACCAAACACCTTTTCATTTTCAAACCACATTAAGGGCACTCAAGGTCAGTAAAACCACACTTAGTTTAGTAGACATGTTATTCACAGCTCAGACTGAGAGATGTGACCCTCTCGCTCCCCCATCTTGCAGAGACTGACTGAAGCACTCAACACTTCCGGGTTTTATAGTCCCTCCGGTAGGGGCGTGGTCTTCAGGAGAGAGAATCTCAACATTTTTTAAACACTAATAACTCTTTTATTTTTCATCGATGAGAAAAATCCTCTTGGCCTGCACAGCGGAGGGGGACTCGGAGTAAGATGGCCAAAAATCACAGATGCCAGCGCAAATTGGTGGTGGAGAAGTAAACCTATCGAAACCTATCTAAACAACAATTTGTTTTGTTAGGTCTACATCCGTGTCTGCGAATGTTCAATTTCAAATGGTTTATTAAAGGAAAGTGTGTGGCTCCCAAAACAATCTCAGACAAAATAGCATAGTTTTTTCTCTCTCTCATCACAACTTTCTTGTAGCCTACGACTGTAAGTTAATACCAATCACAAAAGTAATGTTTGTTAGGCATTCTTCTTCATAAGAAACAAAATTCGTAAAGTGAAACACTTTTTAGTTATAGCAGAGACTGAAACACATGAGAGCAGGTTGAAAAAATGAAGGCAACGAAAGCTGTGGGAGCATGTGCGTGTTCGCGCATCCACAACTGATCTGGCCCGCATGAAGTCGCATTTGGCCCAATCCGGCCCATGGCCTAAAATGAGTTTGGCACCCCTGAACTAGACTAAGCATGGACCCATTGGGTCTCCCTCCCCCAAAGCAATATTCCCCCAGTAGCACCACCGATACACAACGCTGGATGTTAAAATGGCAATCCCGGCAGGGCAATCCTCCCCCAACTGTACAGGCACGGCTGACAGGTCCTCGTTGTGACGCCAGAGATCGCCGTTGTAACCCGTCAAAATGGCGATCTCAAAATGGCGGCAGGCCTGGCAACCCCCAACTCAGGGGTTCCCTGAGACATGAAAACTATTTCAAGGGTTCCGCAAGGGTAAAAATGTTGAGAAACACTGATCTAAGGTATCTAACCAACAATCAACCCCTCCCCCTCCCCTTTTTCCATCCTCTCTTCCATGTCCCCAACCTGGATGCACACCCATATCTCCTACAATCCTGTCCCCTTTTTCCCCTTAACCCTTCCACCTTTATCCCTTCCTCTGGATTTACGTTTTGCTTCTCATACCTTATTTCACAGACTTTTTTCTTTTCATATCTGGCCTTTGTCCATCATCTGCCAATCAATCCCCTTCACATGTATGCACCTATCACCTTAGTCCCACCCCACCTCTTTTCCAACTTTCTCTCTCCCCCCCCCACCACCTCACCCCACACACACCCCCACTACAATCAGTCGAAAGAAAGTCCGAACCCGAAACATCGCCTATGCCTGTCCTCCAGAGACGCTGCCTGACCAGTTGAGTTACTCCAGCACTTTGTACTTTTTTTATGTCATCCTTGTCTGCTTTTTACAATTCCTAGTTCAATGTTCTTTTGTCTCTGTTCTCACTCTCTAACTGCTCCCATTCACTCATTAACCAGATGACCATTGTCACCCCACTTTTGCACTATCAGAGACTTCACCCTCCCCCAACCCCACACTTCCTGCAGCCTTACAAGCTTCTTTCTGTTCTGGCGAAAGGTATTCAACCTAAACTCTGTTTCTCTTCCCACAGTTGCAGCCTGTCCAAATTATTATTATTTTTATTTAAAATTTCCAGCATCTGCAGGCTTTTAGTATTTTTAAAGTTTAGATGGGACCTGAGGATGACTATTTTCATCCAGGGGGTATTTGGAATTTGGAGTCTGAGGGATTGGTGCTCTCATATCATTTAAGAAGTTATAGATAAGAATCTGAATTACTAGGGCATAGAAAGCGTCAGACCAAGTGCTGTTAAATAATGTTTGGTATAAATGAGCATTTAATGTTACCATTGACATGGTGGGCTAAAGGGCTTTAATCTGTTCTGCATGACTGTATGATCCCATATGTCCATTTAGTCATATTCTCTTCTGAGAATGATTCTCAAAGGTTCTGTCGGGCATTTTATAAATCAAAGTTTTTTTTAATTGATTGTCTTACTCCCTAATTTTATTCAATGCTCACACACCAAGAATTCCCCAAATCAAAATCCCTTGCTCATGAATTGACTCTTCCTGACCAGCATGAGGAACGATGTGGTGCAGGGAGAAGAGGCAAATATGTTAAAAGCAGAACAAATTTATGAAAATTGAGAAAGCTTTCATCATCTTTGTGTTGTGCTGATTATCTGTGAAAATGCATGAACATTTTGAGAAATACCCATTGAAAGCAGTCCAATCAGCATTATGTCATGGTTAGGAAAGAAGTGGCCCTTGGTTCATCCAAAGCACCAAAGGGAATTGATTGGGTGAAATAATGAGGAAAAATATTATTTTTTAAAATTATAGCATTAAGGTTTACTATAAAATATTATTTTCTCAGATTTCAAAGAGTGACTGCAAAAAATTGTCTTCACTGACAAATTAAATACATGCTAAATAGTGGATAAATATAGTCTAAACGTTGAACACTGAACATTTATTAAATGCTATATTCTATTATCAGCTGGGACTGTGACATCTACATCACAATAGAGATCAAGGTTTCACTATATTTAAAATGTTTCCCTGAAAATAAATCTAAAGATATTCATCTTATATGTTAATACAGAAGTCTGCAAAAAAGCATCAATGAAGGTGAAATTGCAAAATATAAAATAAACTTGTCACTTTTCCCATTGTTAATGGACTGTTCAAATTTAAAATCAGCTTGTACTGATCCGAGATCTGTTCATAATTTCAAAGTTAAAACCAATATATACTCGGACATATTAAATATATACTCAGTCATATTAAACTTTAGGGTAATGCATTTATTTTAATTGTAAAGCCTATATGTCTTTGCTTTATTGCAATTAATGTCCCATGAAATACATTGTTTTGAATGGTAAGAAATCATTCAAACTGAACATATTGAGACTTATTTTCATAATTACAGTTAGTTATCAGTGACTTAGTCGTTGTTAATCAAAATGATACAGGAGTCAGACAAACTAGAGACAGTTTTATTTAAAGGATCAATGAGTCAAACAAATTTGATTTTATGGCAGAGAAGGAAGGTTGAGATTAAAGTAGCCATTGTATTTCAATGTTTGGAAAATTGATTTCTTGCATGCAAAATGTGTTTTCTGCATTCCTCTAACACAGATCTCCAAAAGAGATTGACAGAATAAGGCAAAAATTGATTAAAGGCAAGACTGTGCCATTTTGTTCACTGAATCAAGCGCCAAAACGGGGCCAATGCAGATTCCATCTGGAGTGCAAGCTAGGCTCAAAGCCGCAGCATCGTTATTGTGCTGAAACCTGGGAAGCGAGACAGAGCTTAAAGAACTCTCCTGTGGCAACAACAGCTGCTGAAAAAGCTGTCGTGGAACAGAGGGCAAACACAGGGGAGAAGGACCTGGAGCTCTCCTGTGTGCCTGGGCACTTTGCACACTATGGTTTATCTTGATTAACTCCTGTCCTGCAGGTAGCCCCAAGCCACCGTGAAGTGCAGACAGATCACAGGGGGGCAGTAATCGCAGCATGAAGCTCAGAAGAGAGCTAAAACAAAAAAAACTGAACCATGAAGGAAGCTTTCCAGAATCATTTTCCATTATACTGACCATCAAAAACTGAGGCACCAGCAACTGTGTGCGCAAGACATCAATGTCACTGTGCAGATCCTGTATTTGCCATCTCATTTACATTACCTGCACAATGCACTCTTAGCTTTTCTGCAATTTTCTGCACTGAAGGTCACCAGTTGCCCCCAAAGATTCAGATTTCTGCTGACAGTGGGAGAAACTGTGCTAGCTGTAACATCATTAGCTACATGTCCTCTCTAGGTTTCGAATGCCTGACTTATGGACACCCCATATATCTGAATGAACATTTTGGAGACTGGTGGGATGAATGGGGATTGATTTATCAGCAGCCGCAGGATTGAATGCATCTTCTGCCAGCCATGATCGGGGCATTTCTGCATGCTTTCTCTACCCTCACACCCCCGAGCTGCAGCAATTGGAGGTCGGGTGTGCAGCAGAGCTGGGAGCGCTGCGTAGACTCTGCCATTCACTCACTGAGCCAGTGAAACCGGCTGGCAGTTCCTCTTCCCACGCCTTCTCGTGCTCCCATTACAGTTGATCCTCTCCCACACACTGTTCTTAGTCATTTTCACTTACAAACAGTTTGGGTTACGAACAATTCTCGGGAACAGGACCTTATCATAACCCAGGGACTTCCTGTATGCAATGGATAAGAGAAACATCTCCATGTTAAGATTTAATTCTGTATCTGTATGGAACTACCCAATTCAATTTCCCAAAGAATGCCATTTTACCTGGAAGTGATGTTGTGTAATCTGGCCTGGATAAAACTGCTTCTCTGATGTTTTTAAACATTTTTATGATTTGTGCATATAAAGTTAAAATATTATTTTCATTGGATATGAAATAATTTACTTAAATATAGTCAAAAAGAAAAAAAATAATAATCTGCTTTGAAAATCTAGCCAGAAAACTAACCTCTTCTGCACTGCTTCAGCCAAAATACAGTTGACATCAATCATCCTGTCACTGTAATTTCTACAACAAATCTACTTTAAACTAGTTTAGTTTAGTTTAGAGATAAAGTGTGGAAAAAGTCCCTTCGGCCCACTGACTCACACCAATCACCTGTACACTAATTCTGTCATCCCAGTTTTGTATCTTACACACTAGGAGCAATTTACAGAAGCCAATTAAGTTGCAAGCCTGCCTTTGGAATATGGGAGAAAACTGGAGCACCTAAAGAAAACACACGCGGTCACAGGGAAACTCCATATAGACAGGTCTCATATAAAAACATAGAGATTAGGTGCAGGAGTAGGCCATTCGGCCCTTTGAGCCAGCACCCCCATTCAATACGATATGTCTGATCATCTAAAATCAGTACCGCGTTCTGGCTTTTCCCCCATATCCCTTGATTCCCTTAGCCCTAGGAGCCACAGTGCCCTCCATAATGTTTGGGACAAAGACCCATCATTTATTTATTTGCCTCTGTACAATTTGAGATTTGTAATAGAAAAAATCACATGTGGTTAAAGTGCACATTGTCAGATTTTATTAAAGACCATTTGTATACAATTTAGTTTCACCATGTAGAAATTACAGCTGTGTTTTGCTTTAAAAACCCATTGGTTTAAAACCCATCCCGTATACATTCCAGGAAATCCTCCTCCTCAGCAATATGGTTGCTATCTATCTATCTATCTATCTATCTATCTATCTATCTATCTATCTATCTATCTATCTATATTACTAAATCTCTGTTCTTGACCGCTTTTGGCCTTCTGTGCTGCGATTTCCGAGATAACGCTGCCACCTACGGCCGTCATTTTTGGCCACCTCGTTCAGAGCCCTCCCCATGTGTGCCGAGGATTTTTCCCATCGATGAAAAATGACAGAGATATTAATGTTTTTACAAAATTCCCCATTCTCTCTGCTGCCCCTGCTGGAGGGAGGGGGAGGGACTATAAAACCAGGAAGTGGTGTGCCTCAATCAGTCTCTGCAAGTGGTGTGCCTCAATCAGTCTCTGCAAGTGGTGTGCCTCAATCTGAGCTCTGAATAACACCGAACAAATGTCTCCACAGCTGTGAGTACCCATAATATGGTTTGAAAATGAAAATATGGTTAGTTTGAGGAAAAACGCACTGCCTGCAAATGGTTGTTTGGGTTGAAGTAAAAAGGCACCCTCTCTCTCTCTCCCCTCCTCTCTCTCCCTACATCTCTCTCTCCCTATCCCTCTCTCTTTCTATCTCTCTCTCCCCCCCTATCTCTCTCCCTCTCTCTCTCTCCCCTCCTCTCTCTCCCCCCCTCCCCATCACCCCCCTCTCCCCATCACCCCCCCTCTCCTCTCTCCCCCTCTCCTCTCTCCCCCTCTCCTCTCTCCCCCTCTCCTCCCTCCTCTCCTCTCTCCCCCCTCTCCTCTCTCCCCCTCTCTCCTCTCCCCCCCTCTCCTCTCCCCCCCTTCTCTCCCCCCCTCTCCTCTACCCCCCTCTCCTCTCCCTCTCCTCTCCCCCCTCCCCCCCTCTCTCACTCTCTCTCCCCTCTTTTTCTCCCTCTCCTCCCCTCCATCCCCTCCCCCACCGTCCCTCCCCTTAACCCCCCTCCCCTCCACACCCCTACCCCCTCCCCTCCACCCTCTCTCCCCCTCCCTGCTCCCCACCTCTCCCCCTCCCCCCCTCTCAGCACCCCCTCTCTCTCCCCCTCACTCTCACCCTCTCTCTCTCCTCCCCTCCCTCCTCCCCCACCTTTCCCCCCCCACCCACCCTCCCTCTTCTCCTCTCCACCCCCCATCCCTCTTGCCCCTCTCTGTGTCTCTGTCTCTCTCTCTGCCCCTTCTCTCTCTGCCCTCACTCTCTAACCGCCCCCCCACCCCCCCTCTCTAGATGTGACTGCAAGTTGGGGGCTATGCGTCAGTAGATTGGGTGGTTATGGGGTAAAAGGAGCAAATTAATAATATTAATATAATATCAAGGGGGGTAATTAGCGTAAGTGCGGGGGGGGGGATAGTTAATGTGTGTGACGCTGCATGCCGCCTCCCCCCCCACAACCCCACGTTGGGGGCACAGACCCAGCGGGTCTGCACTTGGTCTAGTTTTATTATAAAATTCTGATCTTGGATGTTTACGTATTTATTTGTTTGCTTGTGTGTGATTCACATCTCCTCAAACCAGACCAGACGCGCTACCGGTGAAATTTTTACATATTCTGATAGAGATTTACCTCATGATCTCGAAAATTGCCTCATCTGAAAATTTGATGAATTATTTATTGAGTTATTTCTTCAAATTCTTCACCAATCTGCGATCTTTTTAAAATCTGACGAGCTGAAGCTAGCGAGCTGATGACGTCACAATGGCTCTGCTCCTCGCAGCCAACTGCGCAGAGTTTTCAACGCGCAGCCTGCTGGCCACTGTTTTCCACGAGCTGCGAGTTACGTAACCCCCCCCCCCCGCGTAACTTGCACTCGGCCGGCCGTCCGCAGCGCCCTGCCTTCCGCCCCCCAGGGCTCTGTATTGATGCCGCTGAACACGCAGTAATTTGGTTCGGCTTCCGAGGGCTTCAGAGGTCCTGCGAGGTCCAGAGAGGTCCCGGGAGGTGCCGAGAGCTGCCGAGGCCCGCTGCCCGTTCGCAGTCGGCCCCGTCCACACCGCCCGCTCGCCGAGTTCAAGTCCGCCCTCTCCCTCTCTTCCCCCCCCTCTCTTCCCCCCCCTCTCTTCCCCCCCCCCCTCTTCACCCCCCCTCTTCCCCCCCCTCTTCCCCCCCCCCTCTCCCCCCCTCTTCTTCCCCCTCTTCTTCCCCCCCTCTTCTTCCCCCTTCTTTCCCCCCCTTCACCCCCCCCCCTTCTCCCCCCCTTCTTCCCTCCCCCCCTTCTTCCCTCCCCCCCTTCTTCCCCCCCCCTTCTTCCCCCCCCTTCTTCACCCCCCCCGTCTTCCCCCTCTCTCCCCCCCCTTCTTCTCTCTGCCCCCCTTCTTCCCCCCCCCCTTCTCCCCCCCCCTTCCTCCCCTCTTCTGCCCCCTTCCCACATCCTTCTCCCCCCCCCTCTTCCCCCCTCCCCCTCTTTCCCCCGCCCCCCCCTACTTTCCCCCCCCTCTTGTCCCCCCCCCTCTTTCCCCCCCCTCTTCTTTCCCACCCCCACTCTTTCCCCCCCCCCCTCTTTTCCCCCCCCTCTTTCCCCGTCCCCCCCCTCTTTCCCCCCCCCCCTCTTTCCCCCCCCGCTCATTCCCCCCCCCCCTCTTTTCCTCCCCCCCTCTTTCCCCCCCCCCTCTTTGCCCCCCCGCCTTTTTCCCCCCCCTCTTGTCCCCCCCCTCTTTTCCCCCACCTCTTTTCCTTTCCCCCCCCTCTTTTCCCCCCCCCTCTTTCCCACCCCTCTGTATTCCCTCCGCCCTCTTTTCCCCCCCCCCTCTCACCCGCCCCCCCCTCTCCCCCCCCCCTCGGTCATCCCCCCCCCTCGCTCTCCCCCCCCCCCTCGCTTCTCCCCCCCCTCTTCCCCCCCCCTCTTTCCCCCCCCTCTTTCCCCCCCTCCCCTCTCCCCCCCCTCTCCCCCCCCTCTCTCCCCCCCCCCTCTCCTCCCCTCCCCTCCTCCCCTCCCTCCCCCCTCCCTCATCCTCCCTCTCCCCCTCTCCCCTGCCCCCCTCCCCCCCCTCTCGTCTCCCTGTCTCGTCTCCCCCCTCCTCCTCTTCCCCCTCCCCCTCACGATCTCCCTCTCCACCCCTCCCCCTCCCTCTCCACCTCCTTTCCCCCCCTCTCCCTCCCCCCGTCTCCCTCTCTCTCTTTCTCTGCCCCACTCTCTCTGCCCCTCGAGATAGGGCGGGGATGGGGTAAAAGGAGCCAATGAATAATATTAATGTAATATCAAGGGGGGTGGTTAGTGTGTGTGTGTGACGCCGCAGCCCCCCCCCCCCCCCCTGCAACTGCGCGTTGAGGGGACGGGACCCAACGGGTCCCCCTTGGTCTCGTGTACATTAAAGTCACCCATGATAACCGCTGTACTGCTACACGCATCCCTAATTTCCTGCTTGATGCTATCCCCAACCTCCCTATCGCTGTTAGGTGGTCTGTATACCACTCCAACAAGCGTTTTCTGCCGTTGGCTATTTCGCAGTTCTACCCATACCGATTGTACAGCATCAAGCTAATGTCTCTCCTTGCTATTGCATTAATCTCCTCTTTAACCAGCAACTCTACCGCTGTGCCACCCCTATCTTTAATTGTTCAAATTTATGATTTAAATATGTCAGTTATGTCCACTTATATGGTTAGAATAACTTCTCTGAAGCGAGGTTCAGAGAGGCCCGAGAGGTCCCGAGTGCTGCCGAGGCCCGCTGCCCGTTCGCAGTCAGCCCCGTCTGCGCTGCCCACTCGCCGAGCTCAAGTCCGCATTCTTCCTCTCTCTCCCTCCCCCCCTCGCCCCCCGCCTCTCCCCCCTCCTCCCCCCCTCCCCCCATCTCCCTCCTCTCCCCCATTCCCCCCTCCTCTCCCCCCTCCCCCTCTCCCTCTCCCCTTACCCCTCCCCCCCCTCTTCCACCCTCTCTCCCCCTCCCCCTCTCTCCCTACTCCCCTCCCCCCTCCTCTCCCCCTCCCCTCAACCTCCTGCCCCCTCCCCCTCTCTCCCCTCACCACGTCCCTCCCCCTCTCTCCCCCTCTCTCCCCCATCCCCCCCTCTCCCCTCTCCCCAGCAAAATTAATTTGTTTTGTTTTAAGCTCTTATTCAGCTCTTGCACTGATTTGCCCTTCAGTCCCATTAAAGCGTCATTTTTGTCTGTTAGCCATTCCCTATTAATAGCTACAGCTGGCATAAGCACTTTGATCCCAAAATAAACAGCAGCAAATAAGAACTGTGCAGGCAAGTAAAATCAGAAAATGATGGTATGGTCAGCAGGTCAGCAGGTCAGGTAGTGTCTGTGAAAAGAGAAAGGGATGTTAGGAGCAAAGAGGTCCTTCTGCAGTTGTACAGGGCCATAGTGAGACCACATCTGGAGTATTGTGTGCAGTCTTGGTCCCCTAATGCGAGGAAGAACATTCTTGCTATTGAGGAAGTGCAGCGTAGGTTTACAAGGTTAATTCCCGGTATGGTGGGACTGTCATATGCTGAGAGAATGGAGCGGCTGGGCTTGTATACTCTGGAATTTAGAAGGATGAGAGGAAATCTGATTGAAACATAATTATAAAGGGTTTGGACACGCTAGAGGCAGAAAACATGTTCCCAATGTTGGAGGAGTCCAGAACCAGGGGCCACAGTTTAAGAATAAGGGGTAAGCCATTTAGAACGGAGATGAGGAAACAGTTTATCACACAGAGAGTTGTGAGTCTGTGGAATTCTCTGCCTCGGAGGGCGGTGGAGGCCGGTTCTCTGGATACTTTCAAAAGAGAGCTAGATAGGGCTCTTAAAGATAGCGGATTCGGGGGATATGGGGAGAAGGCAGGAACGGGGTACTGATTTGAGATGATCAGCCATGATCACATTGAATGGCTGTGCTGGCTCGAAGGGCCGAATGGCCTACTCCTGTACCTATTGTCTATTGTTAATTTAGAGAAACAAATGTTTCTATTTCCATTTCTCTTGCCTGCTTCAACCCACAACCCTGCCCTAGCACTGAACTATTGTGGACTTTGTAAAAGGTTGCACAACATACTATGGCTTGCACTATTATAGCATGGTTTATCTCGTATAACTGCTAACTCACAGTATATTTATTTCTTGTGTTGATGTGTTTAATATGCCTGTAAAGCTGCAGCAAGTAAGATTGTCATTGTTCTGATCCTGGTGCATATGACAATTAACCACTCTTGGCTTGACTAACAAGCTGAGTGTTTCTGTTTCAGATTGCCAACATTTGTAGTTCTTTGATTATCAACCGGAACTTCTGAAGGATGAGTTTACGATTGAACAATGAATTTCAGAGCAGTTCAAATACACTTAAATAATAGCAGATTTAAAAAAAAACACTTTAAAGAATTAGAAATCAAAAAACCATGAAGACAAGGTAAAAAAAAAGTACAAACACTTACTTTAATGAGTTCCAATGATGATCCCCACACGAGCCAGCATTGGCATTCATCTGCTGTGCTTAATGAATCCATTTCAGCTGCTGTGTTTAGTGCATTTATGCTCTCCTACTGGGATTTTGCAACGAACCAATAGCAAAGCAAGAAGTCAGCTACATCGGCATATGACCTCCACTTCATCTACAACTGCTGCTTTTCAATCCATCGCGTACGTGGGAGGCCTGAAGAGTGAGCAGAAAACAACTAGTGATTCTCCACGGAAACATAAGCTATATCTGAGTACAATTCAGCCCGTCGACTATTAATTGCATCGCAGTCCAATATTCAGTGTTTGTCTTAATATTTAATAATTAGATACTGATGGCAACCATAAATAACGGATTAAATTAATAAATTTGTAAACTTTATTCTTTTACTCCCCTTTGTGCTTGCTCATGGAAGCATTTAATATAGTGTAGCATGATTTAGCTTACATATGAGGGATGAGTAGTGGATGAGATGCAAGAAGGGCACGCATGCATAAAGCAGTTTTTATAGCTCAGCTTTTTCAGCTAAGGAAGAGGGATCAAGAAATAATTATCATTTTAAGTTGGTTCTTAAAATTCCACATTCGTCCTTCTACAGTCAACACTATCTTGTGAACTTACGAATGTGCTATCACTGCAGGGACATTTTAAATATATTCTTTGTGTTTGCTTTGCCCATTCCATTAGTAAATGAACAGTAACATGAACAGCAGTCTTCAACATTTCCTCGTAAATTATTTATGTGTTCCCTGCTCAGCAATTAACTTTTCAGTTATCCCAATCAGTCCCGAGACTGACTCAAACCTGGAAACACTGTGTAAGAGAGACCATTTTATTTTGAACAAAGGATTTAAAAGTTACTGAGAAAACAAAAGACTGAGCAAGAGAGCGGAAGATAAAAAATATGACCTAATTGAAACTTACAGAATAGTGAAAGGCTCCACCATTCAATATGAACATGGCTGATCATCCAAAATCAGTACCCCGTTCCGGCTTTTTCCCCATATCCCTTGATTCCCTTAGCCCTAAGAGCTAAATCTAACTTTCTCTTGAACACATCCAGTGAATTGGCCTCCACTGCCTTCTGTGGCAGAGAATTCTACAGATTCCCAACTATCTGGGTGAAATTTTTTTTCCTCATCTCAGTCCTAAATGGTCTACCCCTTATTCTTAACCTGGACCCCTGGTTTTGGACTCCCCCAACATCGGGAACATTTTTCCTGCATCAACCCTGTCCAATCCTCTAAGAATTGTATATGTTTCTATAAGATACCCTCTCATCCTTCTAAATTCCAGAGAATGGCAAGCACAGTCAACCCATTCTTTCATCATATGTCAGTCCCGCCATCCCGGGAATTAACCTGGTGAACCCATGCTGCACTCCCTCAATAACAATAATGTCCTTCCTCAAATTAGGAGACCAGAATTGCACACAATAGAAGAAGAAAGGAAAAGGCGGAGACAGTGGGCTGAGGGAGCCCTGGGAAGCGGAGGAGAAAGCAGGGACTACCTGAAATTGGAGGTCAATGTTCATACCGCTGGGGTGTAAACTGCCCAAGCGAAATATGAGCTGCTGCTCCTCCAATTTATGGTGGGCCTCACTCTGGCCATGGAGGAGGCCCAGGACAGAAAGGTTGGATTTGGATTGGGAGGGGGAGTTGAAGTGCTGAGCCACCGGGACATCAGGTTGGTTATTGCGAACCGAGCGGAGGTGTTGGGCGAATCGATCGTCAAGCCTACACTTGGTCTCACCGATGTAGGGCAGCTGACACCTAGAGCAGCGGATGCAATAGATGAGGTTGGAGGAGGTGCAGGTGAACCTCTGCCGCACCTGGAAAGACTGCTTGGGTCCTTGAATGGAGTCAAGGGGGGAGGTAAAGCGACAAGTGTAGCATTTCCTGCAGTTTCAAGGGAAAGTGCCAGGAGAGGGGGTGGTTTGGGTGGGAAGGGACGAATTGACTAGGGAGTTACGGAGCGAGCGGTCTCTGCAGAAAGTCGACAGGGGAGGAGATGGGAAGATGTGGCCAGTGGGGGGATCCTGTTGGTAGACAAAGCTGGAGAAAATCAGCGGTTGAAGCAGCATCTATGGAGCGAAGGAATAGGCGACTTTTCGGGTCGAGACCCTTCTTCAGACCGATGTCGGGAGGGGTGGGGGGTGGGAAAAAGAAAGGAAGATGCGGAGACAGTAGGTTGTGGGAGAGCTGGGAATGGGAGGGGAAGGAGGGAGAAAGCAAGGACTACCTGAAATTGGAGAAACCAATGTTCATAGCGCTGGCGTGTAAACTACCCAAGCAAAATATGAGGTGCTGTTCCTCCAATTTGCAGTGGGCCTCACTCTGGCCATGGAGGAGGCCCAGGACTGAAAGGTTGGATTCGGAATGGGAGGTGGAGTTCAAGTGTTGAGCCACCGGGAGATCAGGTTGGTTATTACGAACTGAGTGGCGTTGTGCAAAGCGATCGCCAAGCCTACGCTTGGACTCACCAAGGTTGATCATACGCTGAATAACCCAACCAGATTATTTTTGTTTTGTTTTGAAGTGGAAAGAGATAATAAAAATTGAATTCATTGCAACATGTAAAAATAGATGAGATACTGTATTGTAATTTTGCTGCATGTCATTGTGGTATATATCATGTCTTGATTGGTTAATGTTTAGTTTGCGACTTTATTTGAAGCAGAAATAATATGTGAATGTACACAAAAATGCTGGAGAAACTCAGCGGGTGCAGCAGCATCTATGGAGCGAAGGAAATAGGTGACGTTTCGGGCCGAAACCCTTCTTCAGACTGATGTCGGGAGGGGTGGGGGGGTGGGAAAAAGAAAGGAAGATGCGGAGACATGAATGCTTCATTGACCATAATTCCGACTGGTAACTACACACTTCGGCCGAGCACATTATCGCACGAGTCATGCAAGCCGTCTTAAATGACCCCCTAAAATGACCACCCTTTTCCATGAGGTCCAGTGCACCCTATCGGTCAAGTTGAATTACGCTGCTGTTTTAACTCACGTGTCCATAACCTGAGTTTCTATGTTGTTTGTGAGGATGTGCCATCTCTACTGGGTGGCAACGCATGTCAAGACATGGGACTTGTCTCTTTCAGCCCTTCTGTTTGTCATCTGACTACAGCCTGTGGTTTTAGCCAACAAATCCTGACAGAATACAAAATTTTGTTTGACGACAACCTGGGCAGGTTGCCTGTTAGGTACATAATTACCATTGACCCTGAGGCAATTCCAGTTGTTCGTCCAGCTCATAAGATTCCCCATGCCATGCGGGACCGTGTTCAAAGTGAACTCAACAGAATCGTGTCTCTAGGTGTGATTGCTCCCATCGCTGACCCCTCGGACTGGGTTTCCACCATGATCATGGCAACGAAGAAGAATAAAGATGAACTACGGATTATATCAATCCGAAGGTTTAAACACAGCCATTAAACAACCTCACTATCCCATGCACCTGGTGGATGAGATTGCAGCGCAGATGGCTGAGGCCACTGTATTCACAGTACTAGATGCCAAGAGTTCATTCTGGCAGATTTCGCTGGAACACAACTCCTCCAAGTTAACCACTTTCAGCACACCATTTGGCCGTTACAGATTTCTTCGTATGCCCTTTGGCATAAGCTCTGCTAGTGAAGTATTTCAACAAGCTATGGAGCAGTTGTTCACAGGTAGCCCATGCTCCATTGTAGTGGATCACATCCTGGTTGCGGGACGAACTGTCGAAGAAGACGATGCTAATCTGACGAAGGACCTGGATCATGCCAAGGCCATCAACCTCAAGCTAAACCCTCAAAAAAGCAAATTCAGGGTAAGTGAGGTGAAATACATAGGCCATGTGTTTACTAAAGACGGCCTAAAAACTGATCCGGCGAAAATCAGTGTTATCAATGAGCTCCCAGCACCCACAGACATGCTCGGTCTGTAGAGATTCCTTGGCATGGTTAAATACTTGAGCAAATTTATTCCAGACTTCTGTGAAATATCAGCCCCGTTGCGCCAGCTTACTCACAAAGAAACTGCTTGGATCTGGCACGAGCAACAGCAGAGGGCGTTCGACACTCTTAAGCAGCAGATGTCTTGTGCTCCTACTCTCGCTTACTTTGATCCTAAACGACCGGTCACACTGACTTGTGACGCTTCACAACACGGACTGGGCGCAGCATATCTTCAAAATGACAGTACCGGAAATAAGCCTGTTGCCTATGCCTCGCACACTATGACTGACACAGAACAACGATATGCCCAAATTGAGAAAGAGCTGTTGGCGGTTGTTTTCGCCTGCAAGAAATTTAACGACTTTATCTTCAGACAAATGGTCATGATTCAAACTGACCACCAACCTCTGATCAGCATCTTTAACAAACCGATTCATGCCTCTCCAGGGCGCCTACAGCGGATGCTGCTGCAGCTTCAAAAATATGACATTGTTCTGATCTACAAACGTGGTAAGGAAATGCAACTGGCTAACACTCTCTCGCATGCACCCCGGAAGACCTGCGAGGGTCCGCCCTCGCCGGATGATGACTTTGTTGTAATGACTATGTCTTTTATTCCCTCGTTCTGCATGGAGGACTTGGTTGCCCACACTGCTGCTGACAGTACTTTAGTCGCTTGCCTACGTCATTAAGTGTGGCTGATCAGACAAACACTACAACGTTCCGCTGCCAGTTTAGCCTTTCTTTGCCGTCCGTGATGAGCTAGTGTTGCAGGATGGCATTATTGTAAAAGGACGCAAGGCTGTGGTCCCTGCTTCACTGCACAGCAAGTGTTTTAACGCTGTCCACGCAGGGCACCCAGGCGCTGAAGCTTCCGTCCTACGGGCGAGAAACATGTTTTACTGGCCTGGCATGGCCGAATACATCACTGAGAATGTGGTGTCCTGTGCAGTGTGCAACAGTTTGGCACCTCATCAACAAAAGCAACCACTTCATTCACATCCGGCTCCTGCACTCCCATGGTCTACATTGGCAACTGACATATTTGAGTTGCATGGCAAGCAGTACTTGGTACTTGTCGATTCGTATTCAGGATGGTTTGACCTTGATTTTCTTAGCAGCCCCACTCCTCGCGGGGTCGTTTTTCAGTACACGGAGCTCTGTGCATACTGTTATCACAGCTTTTGTGTTTAGTCAATGGAAAAGCAATAGGGAACAAGATGCTAATTTCAAAGTATGAAAATGGCCATAACTTTTTTAATACTGAAGATATGAAAGTGAATTAGGTGTCAAATTAAACTTCTTTTTATGCTTTATCTGATGGGGATAAATTGCAGACTTGATTTTTTTAATCTCAAATTTTTTTTAACATTGCTAATTACAGGCCTGATATTTTAAGGCCTGACAATCTCAATAAAATTAAATGTGTAAAAATCCATACAAAATTCTCAAATATAACATTGGATTCTTTCTTTTTATAAAAACCCTAAAAATTGCGTACGAACAAAACGCTTCACAGATTATAATTAGATAGATTATTTCGTTATAAATCCCGTCTGTTGACTGGGTCTCATTCATAACCTGTTCTCGTCCGTCAGACCAGAGGCCGCCAGCTCCGTCTCCCAGCGACGCGGGTGACCGTCTCCCATTGGTTGCTTTGCAGGCCAGGGCTTATTACCATATTGACCTCACAAAGAAGGCGGCAAGCGATTGGCCGGGACCGTGAGGAGTGATGCTGATACGGTGACGGAGGCCGGCAGATGTGTTGCTAGGAGACAGGGCGTTTCCCGGAGCGCGAGGTAGAAGCAGCCTGCGGCCGGGGCCGGGCAGTCACTCCATGTAAACCGGAGCATGAAAGCAGTTGCACTAGCACAAGCTAGAAGGGAGGCGCTTATTACATTGGCTGAGTGCCCCCGGCGTCCAAATCATCTTACCACAGGTTCCATCTTGCTTTTTGCAAAATCTGCTAAGTAACACCTTTATAAATCCGCCGAGGAAGTGCATTGGTTGCAGTGCAAAAAGAGCAGCTCAAGAGGAAGGCACTGCTGGAGGAAGTTGTGCATCTAAAGAGTTTGAAGGATTTCACACACGAAGGGCGAAAGCAAACGGCACTGAGGAAAAATGATGCAAATTATGGATACCTACAACCAGAAGCATTCCTTATTCAACGCCATGAACAAATTTATAGCTGCGGTCAATAACATGGACCAGACGGTCATGGTGCCGAGTCTTTTGCGGGATGTCCCTCTTGAAGACGAGAACAAGAGCGAAGTTAATGGCGTTTCAAGTACCGGAGCGTCCAACTATTACTCTGATAAGTGGGACATGTACAACTACTTCGTCTTGCTGAAATCCATCAAGAACGACATAGAGTGGGGTGTGGTGCAACTGGACGATAGGAAAAAGGATAAAGCCGCCACCATAGACATCAGAGTGGAAGAGGTCGAAGGAGAAGAGGACTTGCAGAAACAATTCCATTATCATCTAAATGGATTATACACCGTCTTGTCAAAACTGACTAGAAAAGCTAACACCTTAACTAACCGCTACAAACAAGAAATCGGCTTCGGTAGCTGGGGACATTGAGCACAGATCAAGTTACAAGGACTAACCCTCTTTAATGAAGTTAAGCCAAGCCTAACTGAAGTTGCAAGGTTGTTTTCTGCTCTGTGGTAGAAACTGATAGAGGCAACGATTTAACTTGATCATTTAATATGTCCTTTTTTCTGTTTTATTTTCCCGTCGTATTTCTGGGAGAAGGGAAGGCTTTGTTGGACGTGCTTAATAAATATTTCATTCATGAAATGGAAAACGTGGCTGTGGGCGGCTGTGCCGGTGGAGATTACATTTTACTTTGCACTACTTTGTACTATATGTGTGATGTATAAAATTGTAACGTCTTGTGTACCGTTTACTCGTTTTACAAACGCTCACGGTAGACGTGTGTCTTTCCTAACAAAATGAGGCTGTTAGATAAAGCCAATGACATGAAAGCTATATAGTTCTGTGGGTAACTTACTGTATGGAAACAACTGAAAAATTCTGATAAAAGAATAATATGACGAGGTTTCCTGTGTCAACCACGTATTTTGCGTATTTAAACCATACTTTTGTACAACCGGATTAAAACAATGTTTAAAAATAAAAAAATAAAACATAGCTTGCAGTAATTTTCAAATTCTTGAGCTCTGGTGAGATACATTTTAGGTTTGGGGTTGAGGCTAACTTTTTGTCTGAACATTAGTGTTTAATGCGGTTAAGGGCGAGTCTTTTTTATTAATTCGCCGCCCATGCCCCGTTGCAACACAATGAACCAGCTTTGGGTGGGTTATCTCTGAATGCGCATGCTTGCATTTGCCAGTTCTCCCGCATTCCTTTCCATCTCTTAAAAAATGTATTATACAGCCGCGAGAAATCCTTTACCGGCACCGCCATTGTTTGCTTCTAATTCAAACGAAGGATCTGTGAACCACCCTCCGTCCCTGCCACGGCATATAGTTGTCTTCTTGTATTGGCCTGCCTCGGAGTACTCAGAGCAGATATTTTTAGCATTGTTATTCTTTATTACAAAATCGTACCGAATTAGAAAAGGGTGGATGTGACTTTATTAAAATGAAATTCACGGGTGTGTGAGAAGGTCGTGTGTAATCGGATCATGCAACTCGCCCACAGGGTGAGTCAGGCAAAAAATTACAAGAAAGAATGGCAATGGAAAAACAAATAATGATACTGGAATGAAACGTCTAATTGAAATAAATATTTAATCATAAATAAATGATAAATCAATAATTTGAGCTGAGCTATGTCGATATGATTTTAAAACGAGTGAACTCTATAACAAGCAATCTTCAAAGAGGATGACATACCGGAACATTACCAGTCCCATTGCCCGAGGGGTGGATTAAGCAAACGTGGTAGACATTGAGCTGGAAATAGAGCTGCGATTTCCATGCTTCAGTTTACTTTTTTTTTTTAATTTGAGGGTTTGTTTTTACGTTACACCGGTAAATAATTAAGAGCAGGAGATTTCCGCAGATTGCTTCCTTTTCCAGATTGCGTGGCCATTCTCCTTTGATGCACCTCCCTCTTCTCCATTAGAGCTGTCCATCCCCCACCGTTCGGCTTCGTGGCGTGGAATCCCTCCTCAGCGCCAACCTCAACTGTAATTACTCCTGATATATTAACTCCCAAGATTTGTGATTGTAACCAGATTGTTGTCTTTTTGCTGTGGGAAACAATGTACATTTTAGACCGCAGAACTTTAGTAATTATAATTAAAGCAAGCTGTTAAACCGATGTGCTACGTATTAGATGAATTCTGAAGAAAACATAGGGGCAACAACAGGGGACACACCCTAGCAAAATTGATGAAGATAAATTACTATCTTCCCTGTGTTTCCTAGTTATTAGTTTTCTAGCAACTATTGGCTTATTTCATGATTAGCTTTTGGTAACGTGTCCTGGATTATTTTCATATGTTAAAATCACAATTTAAAGCGTTATTGAAGATTAATTAATCCTTTCAGGTCTATAGTTCTATTTCTCGATGAGACTCTTTCAAGTCTATAGTGCCACTTCAATATAAAGATTTAAATTATTTCTTTAAAAAATTGTTAATAACAATAGGTGCAGGAGTAGGTCATTCTGGCCCTTCAAGCCAGCACTGCCATTCAGTGTGATCATGGCTGATCATCCACAATCAGTACCCTGTCCTGCCTTCTCCCCATATCCCCTGACTCTGCTATCTTCAAGAGCCCTATCTAGCTCTTAAATTTCTTGTGGTCTTGGATGGAGCTGTTCCCTAACCAAGCTGTGATGCATCCTGATAAAATGCTTTCTATGGTGCATCTGGAGAAGTTGGTGAATGTTGTAGGGGACATGCCGAACTTCCTAAGCCTTCTAAGGAAATAGAGGCTTGGTGTGCCTTCTTGGTTGTTGCTTCAATATGGGTGGTCCTGGAGAAGTTGTTGGTGATATTGACTCCTAGGAATTTGAAGTTTTCAACCATTGCTACTTCGGCACCGTGAATGCGAAATTGGGGTATGTGTACAGCTTTGTTTCCTGAAGTCGATCACTATTTCCTTTGTCTTGCTGATATTGAGAGAGAGAGAGGTTTTCTCGACACGAGGACACGAGATTCTCAATCTCCTTTCTATACTCCATATCATCATTATTTGATATCCGGCCCACAATGGTGGTGTTGTCTGCGAACTTGAAAATTGAATTAGATATGTACATGGCTACACTGTCGTGAGTGTACACGGAGTAAAGGAGGGGCCTGAGAACGCATCCTTGCAGAGCCCCCCGTGTTGAGGATTATCATAGAGGATGATATGTCCCCTACCCTACCTGATGATCTCACAAACCATCTCAACTCCACCTTGTCTACCTCAACACTCTGGCCCCCCTCAAAACAAAAATCGTAACTTTTAACACCTCTTCACCCTGGTACACACCTGCACTTCGTAAGTTGAAACAGACTGGCCGCCAACTTGAACGACTCACAAAGAAATCATCTCTCACAGTCCACCATGAAGCCTACAAACTCCACCTCGCTGCCTACAAAGACGCCCTCATTGCTGCCAAGTCTGCCTACCTCTCCACCATCTTCACCGACCCCTGCCAAAACCCTAGAACCCTCTTCTCCACAGTGGGCAACCTCCTCAAGCCTCGGACCAACACTCTCCCTACCTCTACTCCGGATCTCTGCAACTAATTTCTCCACTTTTTCGCTGATAAAATTAACATCATTTATCAATCTTTATCCCCTGTATCTGACCCCCCCAGCATCTACTCCAGCACCTGCCAAGGCCCCTCCTCTCCCCATCTCTACTGACCTCCCGACCCCTCCTCCACACTGCCTCCTCTCCCAGTTTGACCCAGTCACCCCTCCTGAAATCTCCAAATTCATCAGCTCTTCCAAACCCACTACCTGCTCCCTTGACCCCTTCCCCACTCCCCTGCTGAAGTCCTGCCTCCCCGTCCTCTGCCCCTACCTCACTAACCTCTTCAACTCCTCACTGTCCCAAGGAACTGTCCCCTCCGCCTTCAAAACTGCTGCTGTCACCCCAATTTTAAAGAAACCTGGTCTGGATCCCTCCTCTCTCAACAACTACCGCCCAATCTCAAACCTCCCCTTTCTTTCTAAAACCCTGGAGCGTATCGTCACCTCACAACTTCAATCCCATCTCCATGCCAATAACCTATTCGAACCCCTCCAATCTGGTTTTCGCCCCCTCCACAGCACAGAAACCGCTCTCCTCAAAGTCCTCAATGACCTCCTCACCTCTGCTGACACCGGTTCCCTCAACATCCTCATCCTCCTCGACCTGAGTGCAGCCTTCGATACCGTGAGCCATAACATTCTGCTCACCAGACTCAAAGACCTCGGTATCGAAGGTACTGCACTCAGCTGGCTCCATTCCTACCTTTCCAACAGATCCCACTTCATCTCTCTCCATAACCACACCTCTGCTACAGCCACAGTCACTCAAGGCGTTCCCCAAGGCTCCGTACTCGGCCCCCTCCTCTTCATCATCTACATCCTCTCCCTTGGTCAGATACTCCGCCACTTCAACCTGGACTTCCACTGTTACGCCGATGACACCCAGATCTACCTCAGCACCAAATCCCCCCACAACACCCCCCTCTCCCATATCAACTCCTGTTTGTCAGCTATAAAAACCTGGATGCAACATAACTTCCTCAAACTCAACAGCGATAAAACAGAATTCCTCCTCATAGACTCCAAATCCACACTCAGCAAAATCAATAATCCCACTCTCACCATCGACGGCACCATTGTCTCCCCATCTCCCCAGGCCCGCAACCTTGGCGTGATCTTTGATTCCACCCTCTCCCTTGAGCCTCACATCCGCCATGTCATTAAAACCTCCTTCTTTCACCTCCGCAACATCGCCAAAATCAGACCCTCTCTCACACCCCCCGCTGCTGAAAGACTCATCCATGCCTTCATCTCCTCCCGAATGGACTACTGCAACTCACTTCTCCTTGGCATCAGCTCCAGCTACATCAACCGACTCCAACTGGTCCAGAACGCAGCCGCCCGACTCATCATCCACACCAAATCCTGGCACCACATCACTCCAGTCCTCAAACAACTTCACTGGCTTCCCATCTCCCACCGGATCACTTACAAAATCCTGGTCCTCACCTACAAAGCCCTCCACCATCTGGCCCCCCCATATCTCACTGACCTCCTCTCCCCCTACCAACCCTCACGGTCCCTCAGATCCACATCAGCCGGTCTCCTCTCCATCCACAAATCCAACCTCCGCAGTTTTGGGGACAGAGCCTTCTCCAGGGCAGCTCCCAGGCTCTGGAACTCCCTCCCCCAACTGATCCGCAATTCTGAGTCCCTCACCATCTTCCAGTCCCGCCTCAAGACCCATCTCTTCACCTCTGCCTATCCTTACTTAGCCCCACGTCCCCCTCCCTTTTCATCTGTGCTTGAATTGTTGCTCATTTTTTGGTTTGTTTTGTTTTTTGCCTTGACTTGTAAAGCGACTTTGAGTCCCTGAAAAGTGCTATATAAATTCAATTTATTATTATTATTATTACCCTCACTGATTGGGGTCTATTGGTCAGGATGTCGAGGATCCAGTTGCAAAGAATACTGCTGATGACACCAAGTCCAGCGAGTTTGGTGATAAGCTTGGAAGGTATAATGGTATTAAAGGCAGAGCTGTCGTCTATAAATAGGAATCTAACGTAGGTTTCTCTCTTATCCGTGGACCTGTTGTGGCAATAGGCGAACTGCAGTGGGCCAAGTCTGCTGGGTAGACTGGATTTAATGCGTTCCACAACTAGCCTGTCAAAACATTTCATGATGGTAAATGTCAAGGCAATTGTATTGTAGTTGTTTAATAAATGAGGTCTTGCTTTCCTTCGGCACTAGGATGATTGTGGTCTTGAAGCAGGTGGCTACCTCAGAACGGAGTAGGGAGAGATTAAAGATGTCCACGAATACTCACGCTAGATGGTCCGTGCAGCTACTACGGACACGGCCAGGAACTGCATTTGGGCCCATTGTTTCTCGTGGGTTTACCCTCAGAAAGGCTGATCTAACCTCTGCGAAGGGCGGTGAAGGACGCAAAAAGGAGGTACAGGAACAGGATGGAGTCGCAGATGGAGCAGCGGGACACCAGACGCCTTTGGCAGGAGCTACGGACTATAACTAACTACCAGAACAGCCCACCCCCCCCCCCCTCCCCTCAACTGGGAGTGCCGGTACCTCCCTAGCTGATGACCTGAACTCTTTTTACGCACAATTCGAGACGGGCATCATCACCCCTAGCTCGCCGGCTAACAACAACACCGCCAGTGTGCTGGCTAGCGAGGCTGGAGGGAGGTCCACCGCTGGGGATGTGCACACATTCGTGAGGAGGGCTCTGACGCGTGTGAACACGAGGAAAGCTGTAGGCCCAGATGGTATATCTGGGCGAGTACTAAAGTCTTGTGCTACTCAGCTTGCTCCAGTGCTCACCACAAGATTCAACCTCTCCCAGGCCAAGTCCATGGTCTCTGCCTGCTTCAAAAGATCCACCATTGTACCAGTGCTAAAGAATGCCTCTCCAGCTCTCCGGTGGCCCTCACCTCGGTAGTCATGAAATACTTTGAGAGGCTGATCAAGAACCACATCTGCGCCTTCCTCCCTCGCACCATGGACCCGCTGCAATTCTCATACCGTCCGATGATGCGGTTTCCCAGGTTCTGCACATCGCTCTCTCACCTTGACAGCCAGAAGGGATGCTATGTGAGGATGCTGTTCATTAATTTCAGTTCAGCTTTCAATACCATAGTCCCCACCAGACTTGCTGTGAAGCTGCTGGAACTGGGGCTGAACACTCCCCTGTGTGCCTGGGTCCTGGACTTTCTCACAGCCCGGCTGCAGGTGGTCAAGATGGGGAGACATACTTCGAACCCCCTCACCCTGAACACAGGATCCCCCCAGGGTTACGTCCTTAGCCCCCTACTGTACTCCCTGTACACACATGACTGTGTGGCCAGGTTCAGCTCCAACTCCATCATCAAGTTTGCTGATGACATTGTGGTGGTGGTCCTGATCTCTGATAACGATGAGAAGGCCTACCAGGAGAAGGTGGCTGATCTGGCGCTCTGGTGTCAGGTCAACAGTCTTCTCTTGAATGTCACAAAAACTATGGAGTTGATTGTGGACTTTAGAAGGGCTCGACATCCGAGGACTTACACACCACTGGAGATAAATGGGACTACTGTGGATAGGGTGAGCAGCTTTAAATACCTGGGAGTCCACATCACAGAGGATCCGACATGGACAACACATACTGCCGCACTGGTGAGTAAGGCAAGGCAGCGCCTTTACCACCTTGGGCAGCTGAGGAAATTCAGAGTCTCTCTGAGGATCCTTCAGTGCT